>NC_064925.1:261205511-261235511 GCF_023897955.1 Schistocerca gregaria
TTTTCAACAATAATAAGACATAATTTTTCTACAGTTTTTAAAATTAGGTTACAGTGATGCATAATGTGGTTTTAGGTCTGCACTGATGACATGGCTGGAAGATACAGAAAGAAATTTAGATGAGCTTGCAGAGGATGTTGCTGCTGGCAATGATCCTGAAAAAATTAAGACCCGTCTTGCCAAACATAGAGAATTCCAGAGAGCATTGGCAGGAAAACAGGTACATTTTTTTCCAATATTTATAATCCACCCATGACTTTTCATTGTCAAATTCTTCTGAATTAACTGTATGATATTACTATGTATAATGTTCTCAGTCTTCTTGCTGTGTCAATTTAGAGTAAAAATATGAGCTTCCAGTGAATACCACAATTGTTTTTGTCAACAGCAACTGACTGTCGTGGCTGCTACTGTAGTAATCTTTCGTAACCAATAAATTGCCTATGGCAGTTGTTCTATGTCATTTTGAGATGATATTGCCAAACACTGTGCTGTGTATGTAATTGAAGGACACCATACTCATCTGTCTCGCGTGTGTGGACACCATACTCTGTTCATTGTAAGAATAAAACTGATGTAAACATTATGACGTGTTCTCCCATGTTGGACTGAATCTCACTGGATTTCGTTTCACGCGGAGCGGAAGCCGAGCTGTGTCCAGCACAGTCAAGTAAAATTATAAGGATACATTTTATGCTGTGTTACATGCACATAGACTGAGTGATAATGTAGGACAACAGCTGTACCAATGTATTAAACTTTGACAGCACTGGCCAGCCAGGTGGTCCAACTAACCTGCAATGATATGAACAGTTGCAGTCCATACATAAAAAGGGATGAGCAGAGAAACAATATTGCTTCAAATGTCATTTAATTTTTAAAGTGAATGCAATAATATTCGGTAAAACTCCAGCACCTCGGCTCAGTTCTTAGGCGACCAGATGGAGAGCATAAAATGCTCGTTCTCATAACTTAAACAAAGGGTAATTTTTCTGTGTGGCTATGTATGATGTTGAAGCATATTGCAGGGATTTCACCTTACTGTTGAATACTGAAGCCTCTGGAAGTGTTAATTACAGTCAGTTGTTTGATAATCTCTCAGCTCCTTTCTTATCTGAATCTGAGACATACATTTCAGTTGTGGAACTGTCGTGTTGTATGTTGATAATGAGTCAAACAACAACAGAGTCCACAAAAACTTTCAGGTGCTGCATTTTCTCCTCTTCTTGTATGATGTGCCAATTTATATCCTGCCAGCATTCAGAAGTGACGTGAAAAAGCTGAATGTGTTAGTTCCAGTACGTTTGGCAGCTTCACAGTCTTGTTATTTCTTGCGACAAGTCCCTTAACTTGACTCCAGATCAGTTTTGTTAGGTTCTTATTGCGAGACTACATCTATGAATATAAAACAATGGACATAGTCCAAATAAAGAGAATTTGGTTTTTCATTTTTGCCCAAAAAAATTAAACTGTTATGTTTTTGTAATTTAAGCAATCTTTATTAACAGTCTTTCATAAAATACCAATAATTAAGAATTTATATTTGAAATGAAAGCAGGAATTTTGCATGCAATATGTAATTAGAAACAAGATTCTTGCATTATTCATAAAAAATGATGATGATTTTTACAATTATGAGATGTAGATATTTCAGACGGGAATCGGGGGGGGGGGGGGGGGGGGGAGAGATGACTAAGGGGTGAGTTGAACCAATGGTCCCATGAAGCACACAGGTTATCAATCTCATACATACCAATTCTGCTGCACATTCATTGCTTATTTGTATCCAGTACAGTTACTCAGAAATGGCAAAGCTGATTTTTTTCTGTAAATTTGTGCAAAACATTAAGAAAACCTATTTCTCAGGCACTTTCTAATCGTGTTCCATACGTGTGTTTCTCTACAAAGCTGTGGCTGTGCACTGTTTTTGAAGTAAAAACTACATAGCTAAAGCATGATTAAGAAAACCGTTGATGGCTGTTAATACATTAAAATATCTTAGTTTCTTTTAATGTAACTTAGTAGTTGAATATCTAATACATAAGTAGGACGTACTTCCAAGAGCATAATACCACCAGTGTATGAGTATTACGGCTTTGACCAAACATCGTGTTTGTGTTTCTTTATGTTAGGTTTATTCTTATGACGAACAGAGTGAGTATAGTAGCACCACCACTCCCTTTGTAATGTAGACAACTTTGTAAATTTCACTTTAGTGTTTAGTCTCCAGTTTTGGAGAACCTGTTTCCATACACCATTAAGATTATAATTGTATATTGGAATGGGAAATACTGAAAGTGCAGAATGTCAGAATATGGAAAAACTGTAACACAGTTGCATTACAGGTCTTTTTATTTGAAAGAGTGTAAATTAAAATTTTGCTTGATTTTTAATGTGTGACAAAAAAAATTTGCAAAATTTTAGTACATTTAGAATTTTTGAAAAATGTATATAAAAATGAAAGTTTAGATAAATATATAAGTGCCATGCTTTATTTCCAAGGAATCACTAAATGTACACAGCAACACTTCACTTACATCGGAGCACAAACAAAGGATACAGTATTGACATTTCAGACAGTTAGAAATAAAATTGCTGTACTTTGGTAATGGATCCTTCATTTGTTCAACACTTCATTTGCTCGTCAATAGAGGCCGAAGAATATTTTCTAGTGTAGGAAGGTCGTACAGTTTGCACCTCAGGATAACATGCTACTTTTCCTTTTTTTTACATAGCACAATACACAACTAAATTATCATTTTAGCTTACATCATGTTATGGTGGATGTTTGTGAGCAACAGCTGTACCTTTGTTACATATAGCTTTTGTTGATTTCTTAGTTCAGGATTTTTCTTGATGTTTTTTATCTTGCCTTGCCTTTCCTATCCGTTGTAATGCAGTGGACTCAAAAGATTCAAGTAAAAAATAACTGAAATGAAGTGAAATGTATTATTGCTTGTTGCTTGCAAGTTAAAAAGAGGTTACAACATGTTTGCCACCATGGTCAGACACACTTAGCACATTCAGTGCCCCTCATGTCACAAACAAATAAATTCGCCCACTGTTGCACCTAATGGAGCTATTTTGAAGGACAAGGAGGCTTCTGCGGCTTGTTAGCCATGACACATTTAGCGATTTTCATAGAAAATAAAAATATCCAATTTTGGCACTTTCAGTATTTCGTATTTTCAGTCTTTAATTATTGACCCATTAAGAGTTACTGTTGTACCATTCTGATCTCTGTGACAAGAATTACAATAAGTAGATAAGTATGTGAAGATTTTGATTTCATCAGACTTAATTTTATATTTCAAAGAATGAAAAATCAAGGTACAGAACAGATTGTGCTACTCACCATATAGACAAAATGTTGAACTGCAGAAACGCGCAACAAAAAAACTACTTTACATTTAAGCTTTTGGACAAAAGTTGTTAAAACTAGAAAATGCACACACATTCACGCAAGCACAGATCATGCACACAACCACTGTGTCTGGCCACAGAGACCAGACTGCAATCAATGGATGCCTAATGGGAGTAACAATCTGTGGGTGGTGGGGGCAGGTTAACTGAAGTTCTCTTTTCCTTGTGCTGGAGATTGTTTGAGTGACTCTATTATGAAAAGGATATATTGCTACTCAAGAACCCCCACCCCACCCCACCCCTCCCTGCACACACACACACACACACACACACACACACACACACACACACACACACACACACACACACCAACTTACGCACAACTACTGCTCTGGCCTAGGCAGCCAGAGGCAATAGTTGTGTGTGTGTGTGTGTGTGTGTGTGTGTGTGTGTGTGTGTGTGTCTGGGCAGCCAGAGGCAATAGCTGTGTGTGTGTGTGTGTGTGTGTGTGTGTGTGTGTGTGTTAATTCACAGGAAGGCCTATTGGCCAAAATCTTACTTGTTAAGTCTTTTTGTTGCGCATATCTGCAACCCAGTGTTTCTATTATATAGTGAGTAGTGATCAATGCTTTTCATAATTTTGCCATTATTGCATCCTGGATTTTTCATAATTTGTTAAAGTGGTCATTTATAAATTTTCCAACATAAGAAATATATTCATTAAAATATTTATGATTTGTTACAGACATTATGTGACATATACCTACTGTGGTTAATTGTTGGCACAATATGTAATTTTTTCTTAAAATATCTAATGCTGGGAACCAGGAACAAAATAAGTTCATTTGAGTCCTCTGTCATGAGACTGCAAGTCACTTGTCCGGAAGCAAAATCCATGTTGCAACAAAATCTTTTTTCCCCTCTTTTTTGTGTTATAACAGCAACAAAAAAATCTGGTTTTATCCTGGTAGCAGTGTGCCCAACACACTTTCTTGCAGAGATCAAACTTTGGCATATGTTTTAGTCAGTGTGGTAGATATACAAATTGTACATAATGTTATTAGGTGTTGGCTGGTGTAGTGTGTAAACTGCACAGTATTTTAATGAGGTAGCTACTAATCATTTTCAGGTGCAACTGCAATATGTATATTGCTTGAGGTTCCATGTGGAGATCTCAGGACTCTGTAGAAATATGTCTGTACTGTGAACCACTAAAAGTTCGTCTTTACAACAATTTGTTGATGTTTGTATTAGATAGGAACAAACACTCTTTTCATCTGAGAATGTTCTGAAAGCACTTTTCAAAACACCTTTTTCCCAGGAAGAATTATAAAGTATTTTTCTTTTGAAAATGTTAGCCACTACTCTAAAAGCAATAAAGCAGTTTAATGTCTCTTTTTCTGTTATTTTTTGTGTTACACAAAACCTTACATTGCAGACGGCATATGACACAACAATGAGAGCTGGAAAATCCTTGAAAGAACGTGCTCCAAAGACTGATGAACCAGCTTTGAGACAGATGTTGACAGATTTGAAAGCACGCTGGACTTCTGTCTGTGCAAAGTCGGTGGACAGGCAGCGTCGCTTGGAGGAAGCGCTGCTGTTTTCGGGCCAGTTTAAGGATGCTGTACAAGCTTTGCTGGATTGGTTGCACAAGGTGAGCTGTAATCAATTAGAGAACTATGTGACACTATTGCATAGCCAAAAAGGCCATACATTTTGACAATTATTTTTTTCTCTATATTTAACAGGTGGAATCAACCCTTGGTGAAGAAGGTCCAGTTCATGGAGATCTTGACACTGTTGTTGCATTAGTGGAACAGCATAAAGTGAGAAAACTTAAGTTTTCCTTATTTAGAAAATTAATTGTGGTCTTAACTGTGTCTCGTGCCGTAGTTCTGTAGCTCATACATTTGAAGAATGTTGAATTGTGAAATCAGATAATTTATTGACTGTATAGAGTTCTAGTGAAACAATTAACAATTAATTCCTTTGGTTGTTTTTTTTTCTTTTTTTTCTCCATTACATTTTTATTGAAATTATGTAAATCAGTTTATAGTTAGGAAGTCATTACATAATTTTTTTATTGGTGGAAATGAATATACAAATTATGAAACTGGCAAAATGTTGCCATCTGTATATCTAGAAAACATCAATAAATATCAGACACACATTATATATTAAGCACAAACACTGTTAAGAGTTGTGAACATCTTGAGGAACTTTCATGTGCTCAATACGTATGAAACATTACACATTTGTATGTTTATCAGTCGATGTTCTTTCTCGGTAGACCTTCGAAGAGGATTTACGCAGCAGACAAGCACAAATGGAATCTGTGCAGAACACAGGTCGAGAACTCCAGGCAAAGGCAACGGCAGCGGATGCAGAAACTATTCAGGCACAACTTGTCGAACTCACAACTCTGTGGGAAACTGTCACAGTTCTCAGCCATAAGAAAACACAGAGGCTGGAAGAGGCCCTTAAAGAGGTGAGTGATTCTGTATAACAGAGTAAAATGGCTTAAAGGTGCCCATTTAGAAAAGAAAGATAACTGTCAGTGTTTTAAACGATTTTGTACAGTTTTTCTGTCCGACTGCCTAAAACTTGAATATCTAGTCCAACACCATTTTGATTTCGAAACACTGTTCTGATTTTTGTATGTTAAAAAAAGCCAGTACGATTCTTACCATAATTATGTGTGGTTTTTATTGGAATGTAATTAGACACAGAAATTGTTCATATACAGACTGGAAATAAAGAATGATATACATTAATTCAGCTTAAACCTGTAGCATTATTAAATAAATGTTCATGTATAACAGTTATCTGTTAACGAAGAAATAAAAGAATTACATGTCAGCTACAAATATTGTTTTTGATTATAGGCAGAGAAATTGCACAAAGCTGTGAACATGCTCTTAGAGTGGCTGTCTGATGCTGAAATGCGACTCCGATTTACGGCTGCCCTTCCAGAAGATGAACAAGATACTCGCAATCAACTTGCCGAACATGACAAGTAAGTTTACCAAGCCATTGAAAAGCAAATTTTCTAGAACAGTTACTTTATATTTAAGGACCTGAAAAAGTAACATCTGCAATAAATATGGATATAGATGCAAATTCTGACTAAAAAATACGAAAACTTGAAATTATGTAATAAATGCTTTTTTGTAGAGAGAGTTTGCAAATATCAGAAATGTAACCAGATTTTCTATTATCAATGTTGCATGTCATCTGCTGAAGCTTAATTTGGGAAGGTAATGTATGTAAGAAAATTTTGTAAAATAAAGTGCATGAATGCAGTTGTGTATTGGTGTGCACGATGCTCTGACACAACACCAAGTGTGGATGGTAAAATTGTGTTTGTGCTGCATAGTGCAATATAGGACTTGGTCATGTGATCTGGCATGTATTTTTGTCTGCTAACTAATAATGGAGACACTTTAACTAGGCAGTTTTAGGTGGCAGGTGTGTTGAAATGTGGTTGTGGCCAATACTGTTATATGTTGGGCCTGAACTACTGCATGTATGACATTTCCCCTCTTTCCAAGCCAATGTACAATAGCTGTTACCAATGCTGTGTTTTGTGCATTGTGCTTGTTTATTTCTTTTCTTGTTTTCTGGCCCATTACATAGCTTGATTACCAGATGGGATCAGCGGTATGTATGACCTGATATCAGTTTTCCTTGAGAAGAAACACAGAATACCAGTGTAGACTGATTGTGCTGCGAGAGGTAGGCAGGGCTTGTTTCCCCACACGACTAACTTCTCCTCTGGTGGACTTATTCTAATTTGTTTACACTTGTAGCTGACTGTCAGTACATGTTTTGATGTTCTGTTGAGTTCGCAGTCTGGACAATAGCAACTGGAAAACAAAACCCACCAACATATTTAAAGCCCACCGGAACTCTTCCTCTAATGTGCAGATAAAGTTATTTTTGGTTTCCACTTGTCCGCTACATACTTCGTCAGTCCTATCTTTAGCTTTGTCAAATATGGGTCATCGCATGGCTACGAGCGCCCACAAAAGGTCAAAATCAATATTCTGCAGATACTGCAATTATTAAATTTGGGGGGGGGGGGGGGGGGGGGGGAGGCAGAGAACACCTTAAATAGGAGAAGCAAGCTCTTCACCTGTGGGAGAATGCTGTTGCTTGTCAGCAGAAACAATTGTTTGTTGAAGGTTTGAATGGAGCAAAAAGAAGATAACAGTCAAAGAACATTTTGGGGAAAAACCGTTGAAGTTTTTGTAAAAGCTCCCCAGTCGCCACTTTTTCAACAGTTAATTTCAAAGCACTAAGGCGTTGTCTTGGGACAAGTAGCATGACAAACTTTTAAATGTGTATGTCTAGTCATTTACAAAGAAAAAACTTTAGATGCAAATTTCAACAAAAACAAATGTGAGTTTTACCAAAAATAGGTACTATATTTTCGGGTCCTATATTTACATAGCATTAACTAAACCCTCCCGCTCAAATAATGCGTACGTTGCAGTGCAAATGCTTGTACTTGTTGCATAGGGTTGTCCCATATAATAATCATTGTGCATTTGATTTCCTTTTTTCACTGTACGGTGATTTTACGTGCCATGAACAGGCACTTAAAACGTTTCTGGGTTACTAGAGAAAAGGCACTGTTTTATTGGTAGAGGTCATTGAGAGATCTGTTATCCATTGTGCAGGTTACTACTGACCTTGGTTTCAACCACAAAAAAAAAAAAAAAAAAAAAAAAAAAAAGATTTTGGTGCATTCAGTTAGAAATTGTCCCTCACCCCTCTCTCACCTCCCCCCCTCCCTTCCATACACCTACCCTACTCCATGTGTGATAATTTTATTTGGACTGGGGGTATGAAGGGAGTACTGAAAGTTTGCATTTACCCTACATTTTGGCATGGGTATAACTGTGAGTGCTATAAATGTCAGTGGGTTTGTTATAGTTTTGCCTGCCTCTTTGAGCTCTGTCTGGCTTTCAAAATTAGTGCTTAACAATAATGTTTGTTTTAGATTTATGAAGGAGATGATGGACAAAGAGAGAGAGAAGAATGCTACAATTGCACTTGCACAAGAAATTTTGGCCAAGGCTCATCCAGATGGTGCTGCAGTAATAAAACACTGGATCACTATCATACAATCACGTTGGGAGGAAGTTTTCAGCTGGGCAACACAGGTGACTTTTAAGATACTTCTACATTTCCTGCACAAAATATGATCTTTTCATATCATGTTTTTCTCTTTGTGTTAATTTCTTTTTGATTCTGTACTGTCTCTGATGGTAAAGTATTGTGAATGATAGAGAATGTCATACAAAGCCTGTAGTTGGATGACTACTTGAGAGAATGGGCAGAAAACTTCCAGACTTTTGCTGTTTTTTTTCCTCATTCCGAAAAGTTTTGAGCCAGGAAGAGTATTGAATTATTATGTTAATTTTTACCATTTTAGCGGGAACAGAGGCTGAAGGATCACTTGGCAGCATTGAGAGACTTAGAAGGGCTGTTAGAAGAACTGTTGGCATGGTTGGCTGGACTGGAAGGAACACTTGTTGACTTGGAACGAGAACCATTGCCAGATGACCTTCCCACATTAGAGGCACTTGTTGCTGATCACCGACAGTTCATGGAAAATACAAGTAAACGTCAAACAGAAGTTGACAGTGTCTGCAAATCACGGCAGGTGAAACCAGCAGAAGCACAACGTGACCGTAAACTGTCACGGCCCAAGACACCATCTAGGTGAGTAGTCTCCGTCTGTTGGTTTGTCATGAATCAAATGAAGATATCAAATTAAGGTTCTTTTTTTGAAGGACACAGTGTACCAAGCACGTGTTTCATGTTAGTGCAGAAGAGAGAGAGGAAAGTTCTCAGAGGTAAAGGAATGCTCAGCAGATTGTCACTTTGTGTTCTGTCATGAATGGAATCACACGTCTCTTTCTTCTGTTGCTTTTTTTTCCTCTCTATGTTGACTTGTTTTTCTTGCACAACATTTGTTACAGTGCATGATTCTTGTATGTGACTTGATGTATTTTGTCGGTCAATAACTCACACTCTCTCTCTCTCTCTCTCTCTCTCTCTCTCTCTCTCTCTCTCTCTCTCTCTCTCTCTCTTTGTGTGTGTGTTTTCTATTAGTGCAAATAAAGGTTAATAGTAATACCACAATATAACAATCACACTTTCTGAAGATGAGACACATTTGCTGGCTTCAGAGATCTTATGCCCCTTCTCTACACGAACAATGCAAAGATACAAAACAGTACATTGGCATCAATGTCACTTGTAGCTGCTATTATACTGCTAAAGTGGGACAGGAAGTGTAGATGCAAACTGTAAATGACTACAGCAGTATTGGCATGGCACAACACAGTTTCAACTCAAATCAGTCACTCTTTCACATACACATATGTGTTTTGTTGAATCACATAATGAAGGAAAGCTTTCATGGGAGTGGAATGAGTCAAGTTGAACAATTATAGGCAGAAGGGACCACTGCTAGCTACGTCTGTAAAGTATAGTTTGACTAGTGCTAATTACTCAGACTGATATTATGACAGTTAGTTCCAGATTACATTATTTTTCTATAAAACAATGAAAAATCAAGGGTGGAATGTAACAGTATTATGAAAAGAAAAGTTGCCACTCCCCCCCCCCAAAAAAAAAAAGTCACAAATAAAGCTTTCAGCCATTAAGGCCTTCGTGAACGACACCTCACACACACACACACACACACACACACACACACACACACACACACACTGCGCGCGCAACTGCACTCTAAGGCAACTTAAACCAACTTATTTTCGTATGTTAGATGAAAAACAGCTTCTTTGAGAGAAACCATTTCTCTTCCTCCTATACCACACAGCTACTGTTTTTACCTTATACTTCAAACAAAGCATTTATATGTCTTTACAGACAGTTGCCAGCTTTCTGTGTACTAACAGTCAAGATCAATCTAATACAAGTATAGTAATAGGAAAGCTGGGATGGAATAACATTAATTTGGAAAGGACAAATTGCTACTCACCCCATAGAGAAGGCAGTAAGTCACAGGCACCATGAAAAGAATACTATAAATATTTAAGCTTTCAGGCTAAGTCCTTCCTTGAAGTAGACGTCTCACACACATATGGTTAGTGTCTCCAGCTACTAAGGCCAGAGATGGTAGCCATGTGTGCATGAGTTGTTGTTGTTGTTGTTGTTGTTGTGTGAGAGTTCTACTTAAAGGAAGGACTGTTTCTGAAAGTTTAAATATTTCTAGTATTCTTTTCATTGTGCCTGTCTACGACTTAGTGCTTCGTCCATGTATGGAGTAGCAATCTGTTCTTTCCTTAATGTTCTTAATAGAAATATAGGAGTTACATGAAACTTACATTTCTGAGCCCAGATATTCTGATAAATTGTAGGAGTGGCTAGCAATAGGTACTTTGTTTTTTGATTATTTAGAAATTTTCAGTTTCCTACCATATGATCATTGGCAGACTGCTACACAGAATATAAAGCTTCATTCTGAACTCTAGAGAAGGATGTGTAGTTTAAATGAAAATTATTTTTATTTATAATATTGTGTCTGTGAATTCCTAGTTCATTCTAAATTCATTTTTGCTATTAACCAAAAATGTTGTTAGTGAGTATATGTATTGGCATATTCAGCCTCTGAAGAAGCATCTGAAAAATGTTCTGTTATCAATTCTACACTAAATTCTTACTGCACACTTCTATAGAATAACTCCATGTTTACTATTGGTAGCAGAGAAGTGTGAAGTGGTGGTGACAGAGGAATAACATGATTGTAGCAATGGATATAAGAATTAGAGGGCATAAGTAAAGAAAATGGAAAGTTCCAAGTATCAGGGGGAGCAAAATACCAGAGAGAGGTAGGAATGATAAGAAATTGGTGAAAAGGAAGGTCAGCCCAGAATCAGGCAAGTGTTATACTGAGCACATTATAATCTAGTAGTCACATTGCTTGAGAAACATGGGTAATGAAGAAAAGCCGAGTGAGTAGGATACAGGCTTAAGATAAGACATTTCATAGAAGCAGAATACGAGTTACTGGAATGGATAGAGTAAGAAATGAGATGGTGAGAGAAATAGTGAAAGAGAAGACAATACTAGAGACCATAGAGAAGGCAAGAGTTAGATGATATGAGCATGTTAAAAGAATGAGAGTTGGCAGGACACCAGGACAGGCTCCTGAAATGACAGTATGAGGCAAGAGATGTAGAGGAAGACAAAGAGACACATGAATCATTGGGATGAAGAAACATGTCAAGATGAGAGGAGAAGGCTGGACAATGTGGAGAGGGAAACATGGTGGACAGTAAAAGAAAGAGAGGCATATGTTCCGAACAGACCCAGCCAGCACCTGGAAACAGTAGGTGGTGGCAGCGGATGTGGCGGCAGCAGAAGTGGTGATGGTGGTGATGATGATGGCTGTTAGGACTACAGTTCTTTTTATAGCAGTAAAAGGATTTTAATATTGTTACTGGCAGTAGGATGTGAAACTGAAGTGCCATATTTTCCCATATTCAGCTTAAGTAATTACCTCTTCTGTAGTCAAAATCCTACTGAAGCCAGCACACACATCACATGACAGTAAATATATACTCATTGATTTCAGAAATTAATGACTGTAAAATATATCTTTCAATTGTGGGACTTGCTTGACACCATATCCGAATTTATAGTATACCAATGTTGCTCTTGCATGTTTCACCTATTGCTCTTCTCCCTCTGTCGCTCCCTCCCTCCCTTTGTACTAATTACTTCATTCTGCTTTGAATAGTGAGGTGTCTGCCACGCATCCAAAGATGTATTTTGAATGTAATACTGCACAGGAGGATGCAGAGTGCAGTTAAAAAAGTTACCATTTCATTCTTTGTTTGCGAACTGTGACTGAGACAACATCTTTTAAAGACATATTCTGATCTTCTACTTATTTATGCATTTAGTGTAAATTGTCTATATTTCAAGGAAGATGGACTGATGGTTCCGGCATTTTCAGTATGCACTAATGTGCAAGGACGCTAACAGAACTTTGGTATCCTTGACATAATTTTAATTGCAACATAAAAAAAATTACTTAGTTATTGAGCTTTGAGACTTCCAGTGAAGCTACAGGGAGCTCAAGGAGATAGCAGTGGTCAAAAAGGAGTATTGCCCATATTTCGTAAACAATGAGAATTGTTTCACTCTCATGATTTCTCTTCCTGAAAATTTTCCTCAATGACAGCTCTTCCTCAGCAGTTGTTTGGTGTGTGGGTGTTTTTCCCCCCCTTCAAATGCTTGTTATTAGAATGTGATCTCATATTCAGTTTCATCAATTCAACTAGTGGACACAGTTTTCATTTTGTCATTTGTTGTTGTTGTTGTTGTTGTTGTTGGTGGTGGTGGTGGTGGTGGTGGTGGTGGTGGTGTGGATGAAATTTTTAAACATATTGATCCTTTAGTATAGATGTTTTCAGTTTGCTGAATTTTCTCAGAATAATATTTTGTAAGGGAATTCCATAGAATACCTGTGAGCGTGTTATAATAGAATTTTGTGTGTGTGTGTGTGTGTGTGTGTGTGTGTGTGTGTGTGTGTGTGTGTGTGTGGGCGCGCACGTGGGTTCGCGTGCGCGCTTTGGCATTATTTTTTGTGCATGATAATAGCAGGCAATGAAACACTGATGTAATTGCTCACATTAATAGAATATTGTATTCACTCGCATTGCAGGATTGTGGTAAAATTTGAGTCACTTGACAAAGGTTGTGTGTTTCTCCTTAAACTTTTGTCTGTCAATGTAACTGTTGTCTGCACTACCAACAAAATCATTATATGTGGTATTAAATGTTGCTTGCATGTTTGTGATCGCATGTGTGTGTTGGTGTGTCCTTCACAGCAGAGATGCAAGAGAAAATCGAGAGTCATCACCAGAGCATGATCCAGCCTCTCGTAAGTCAAGGTTAGTTTGCACCTGTCGTCTTTGTACTTCATTGTTTATTTAGTTTGGTAGCTTTTAATGTGCATAGATGTCAAAATATGTCAGTATGTTTATTGCTGAAGTTCTCTTTTGTGTTCCATTGTGAGCCTGAAGTTTAAGTTTTGACACACTGTTGGGCCCAATTTATTAATAACTGTGAGCCCTTTGCAATTTAACTGTGAGTCACAGTCTATCAACAGTTTTGAACACATGAAGTAAGTGATTGAATTTACTCTTTTTAATTTTGGATTTTCCCCACTAAGACATTATTTGGTGCATCAGAATGTAAGTATCTGATTAAAGTTAAACTGTCTCTATAGCTGTAGTGAACCCTTGCTACTGTATGTACCTGATTAGTGAGTGCAGTTTGTCCTAGAATTTAGTGTTGTGGTATGTATGAACTAGTAATGTACGACTGATAATATATTTGTTTTATTTTTTCTCCATGGAAGAACATATTCGTTCTAAGCATTAGCTGTCAACTTCAATGTGATTGTGTTGCTTGTCTGTTGGTAGTTCAGTCATTGTGACAAAAGTGAAGAGGGTCATAGTACCATTGCTGGGTAGATTTATTTGTTAAATTTAGTGTGGTCTTTACCTCTAGAAAAGCAAGTTGAACGTAGAATGGTTTTTGGTGAGTAGACAACATGGTTCTCCGTGATAATTCCGTTCAGCTCTGGATTGCTTAGTTCATTAGTTTGTTTGTTTCATGTTACATGGATTATTTGCATGACAGGCCATAGTGGTGTGGAACATGTGATTATGCTGTCTAGTTCCAGAATGAAATTTTCCCTCTGCAGCCAAGTGTGCACTGATATGAAACTTCCTGGCAGATTAAAACTGTGTACCAATGTGAGACTCAAACTCTGGACCTTTTCCTTTAGTGGGCAAGTGCTCTACCACCGAATAGTTGTTTGCCAGTCATTACAGTAATTAAAATGTATTCAGTGTCTGGAAATTATAAGTACTATTGCATTGATAGTATAGTTACACTTCTTATGCTATTTTTCTGCATGTATAACAGATAATCATCATCATCATCATCATCGTCAATTACTTACTTACTTACTCGTTCGGCATCGCAGAGGCATAATTTACAATATTCTTATCACTATATACTAAAAAAGAAAAAAAATATAATTCTACACTATATTAGATATGTTTTTGAGCCACTCTATGGCTGAGTCACTGAGTCTATGTATGTCCATGAGTTCACCACCATAGCCATACACTTTGCACACGAGTAGATGGTCCATTGTCTGTATTTCACCGCACTCACATACAGCACTGTCTGCCAGGCCCCACTTGTTCATCAGGTGTTAACATCTCCCAACACTCGTTCTGACCCGGTTTAGAGCTGTCCACACTCTTCTTGATAGGCTGAAGCCATCAATCTTCTTGTTCGGATCGTGTACTAAATTTTTGTTCTTAAATTCACTTGCCGACCATACTTTGTTCCAGGCTGTTCTCGGCTCAAAGGCTTGTAGTTCTTCACCGATTTTCCAAAAAGGTGATCTGGATTTAAGCCTGTTTGTCGGTGTCAGATCTTGGTGGATAGGGAGGTCCGGGTTGTCTATAATTTTCCTGTGGGTTTTTAGGGCTAGCTGTGATCGCCTGATTTCTGGAGGCCTGAGTGTTCCCGAGATTATTCGCGTTGTCTCCCTCAGCTGGACATCCACTTTAGATATGTGTGCACTTCTCCTCCAGACTGGTGAACAGTTTTCAGCCACACTGTAGACAAGGGCTAGTGCTGAAGTTCTCAAAGTGCTCGCTCCACATCCCCATGTTGTTCCAGCCAGTTTCGAAAGGATAGCATTGCGGGATTTTAGTTTTTGCTTTGTGTCTTCGAGGTGTAAGCTGTACGTTAGGGTCCGATCTAGTTTCACTCCCAAATATTTAGGCTTATCCTCATGTCTTATGTTTTGGCCATTCGAAAAGACCAGTAATTTTCTGTGTGTCTCTCTGTTGTTGAGGTGCATTATGGTGCTGGTTGTTTTGTTGGGGTTGGGAAGTAGGTGCCACTTGGAGTAATAGGTGTTCAGGACTTCAAGGTCTGCATTCAGTGTTTTCGTCGAGACCGTTGTAGTTTTTACTCTGATATGCGATGGCCAGGTCATCTGCATATGCAAAATTGCATGATTTAGTTTCTGGCAAGTCAGCTATATATAGATTGAAGAGAGCGGGTGCTAGTGCCGAACCCTGTGGCAGACCATGCTCTTACTGTTCGTACCATGGAGTGAGACCTTGATTTTCCTATTCGTTAGTATGTTCTTGAGTAGTTTCTAAGTCTGCTTGCAATTTATGATTCTGGTTAGCTTAAGCAGTAACCCTTCAATCCATACTCTGTCGTAAGCTGATGTGAGGTCTATGAGGATCAGGCCAGTTTTCATCTTGTTCTGGAAGCCTTTCTCAATATAGGTTGTGAGGAACAGCACTTGATCGCAGCAGTTTCTACCTGCTCGGAAACCCGCTTGGTATGTTGGGAGTTTGGCTTCGATGTATGGAGTTAATCTAGTCAGCAATATTCTCTCGAATAATTTATAGGAGGTACATAGCAGGGATATTGGTCTGTAATTCCTAGGATTATCTCCAGTCTTTCCGGGTTTCAGCACATCGTCAATAGTTTCTAATGACAGGTTGGGTCTGTTTGGAACATAAGCTTTGCCATATTGTCCTGTTTTCACACAATCTTTCTGTGATCACTCTGGTCAAGTCCTTGCCTC
Organism: Schistocerca gregaria; assembly: GCF_023897955.1. Classification (NCBI taxonomy): domain Eukaryota; kingdom Metazoa; phylum Arthropoda; class Insecta; order Orthoptera; family Acrididae; genus Schistocerca; species Schistocerca gregaria. The sequence continues at coordinate 261,221,557 of NC_064925.1, forward strand.
TTTTCTTCAATGCACTCCTCCACATCTTTCAGCCTTCTGTCCCTTGGTTTTCCTCTTGGTCATTTTCCTTTGCATCTCCATTTTGTGTATCCTCTTAGGAATCTACTTGTTTTCTGTTCTCTTCAAGTGCCAATACCATCTTAGCCTTGGTGTGTCTATCTGCCCTGCAAGGGTTCTTCTTTCATTATTTTCCTTACTCTCTCATTCCTCACCCTGCATCTTCTTGTTACTCCTATCCTACTTCTGAGAAACTTTATTTAACCTGCCAGTAACCTGCTTACATTTATTTTCTTCATTGCCTATATTTCAGATGCATAGGCCAATGTTAGGATGTAGTACTTTCAATGTCTTACTTCTTTGCTTTTTTTGATGGACATCTTTGTTCTAAACCAGGCTCATATTACTTCACAGGAATGCTTCTGCCTGTCTGCCACATTCCCTGGTCTCTTTCTCACTCCTTCCATTTTCGTCTATCACACTTTCCAAGTTCTTGAAACTTTCCACCATCTTCAGCTTTTCACCTCCAATTTGTATTCTACTAGTTGGTCTATCTTTCTTTCTAGTCATAATCAGGATCTCGCATATATTTACATTAAATTTAATTCCGTTAAATTTGATACTATACTGTTTCACAGTTTCTTCCCAAGCATCCAGCTGTTTCTGAACCTCCTCTTCACTGTTTCCCCAGATCATTAAGTCATCTGTGAGCACTATTGCTTTTTCCAGTTTTTTCTGCCACCTTAGTCATTATCTCAGCCAAGACTGTGATGAAGAGGAGAGATGACTATCCTCTCTCCTGTTCCACACTATTTGTTTGCTGGAACCAATCCATCCTTTCATTTCTCACTTTCACACAGCTATGGCTTCCATAGAACATCTCCTCCATTCTGCTTATTGTCTATTTTTTCCACGCCCTTCTTTTCTAGTGCTTTCCAGATGCTATCAAATGCCTTTTCTACATTGAGAAAGGCAATCACAAGGCCTTCCCCAAATTCATAGTGATGCTCCTGGAGTTGCCTCACAGCAAATATGAGGTCAATAGTTGACCCACCAGGTGTGAAGCCTTACTGTTCCTCTCTGTTTGTTCCCGGCCCTCATTCAGGGTCTGTCCTCCAGGATCTTTTCATTTATATTGGCCCAGTGTGGTATCAGCATGACTTCCCCGTGTAGTTTCTACAATCCTTCATAATCCTTTTCTTCAATATAGGGTCAGTTATTGCCTCTTCCAATATTTTGGAGTCTTCTCATTCCACACCACCCTCGTCATGCGGTACATCCACTTTCCGTCCTCCCCTTTCTGCCTTGACGATTTTGACACTTACTCCGTCCTTACCTGGTGACTTATCTTTTTGTCTTGTCCTGTAGCGTTACCATTTTTTTTTCATGTCAGGTCCTTCTTCCCCCCTCCACCCATATTTTACTTCTACCACCTTAAGTCTTTCATCCTCATATCCAAATCTGTTCGGGTTTAGCATGTGCTCAGAGTTCTCCTTCCACACTATCTTCACAGTCTCTTTGTTATTAACTACTTTCACCTTCCTATCATTGCATCCTCTTTCAAACCTCTCCTCATGCTTTTGACCATTCCATACAATACTTTGTTATTTCCTTTGCTATCTTCTTCCATCACATCTACATGGCTACTCTGCAATTCACATTTAAGTGCTTGGCAGAGGGTTCATCGAACCACAATCATACTCTCTCTCTACTATTCCAGTCCCGAACAGCGAGCGGGAAAAACGAACACCTAAACCTTTCTGTTCGAGCTCTGATTTCTCTTATTCTATTTTGATGATCATTCCTACCTATGTAGGTTGGACTCAACAAAATATTTTCGCATTCGGAAGAGAAAGTTGGTGACTGCAATTTCGTAAAAAGGTCTCGCCGCGACGAAAAACGTCTATGCTGTAATGACTTCCATCCCAACTCGTGTATCATATCTGCCACACTCTCCCCTATAACGCGATAATACAAAACGAGCTGCCCTTTTTAGCACCCTTTCGATGTCCTCCGTCAATCCCACCTGGTAAGGATCCCACACCACGCAGAGGACGAACGAGTGTAGTGTAAGCTGTCTCTTTAGTGGACTTGTTGCATCTTCTAAGTGTCCTGCCAATGAAACACAACCTTTGGCTCGCCTTCCATTATCTATGTGGTCCTTCCAACTGAAGTTGTTCGTAATTTTAACACCCAGGTACTTAGTTGAATTGACAGCCTTGAGAATTGTACTATTTATCGAGAATCGAATTCCAACGGATTTCTTTTGGAACTCATGTGGATCATCTCACACTTTTCGTTATTTAGCGTCAACTGCCACCTGACACACCATACAGCAATCTTTTCTAAATCGCTTTGCAACTGATACTGGTCTTCGGATGACCTTACTAGACGGTAAATTACAGCATCATCTGCGAACAATCTAAGAGAACTGCTCAGATTGTCACCCAGGTCATTTATATAGATCAGGAACAGCAGAGGTTCCAGGACGCTTCCCTGGGGAACACCTGATATCACTTCAGTTTTACTCGATGATTTGCCATCTATTAATACGAACTGCGACCTTCCTGACAGGAAATCACGAATCCAGTCGCACAACTGAAACGATACCCCATAGCTCCGCAGCTTGATTAGAAGTCGCTTGTGAGGAACGGTGTCAAAAGCTTTCTGGAAATCTAGAAATACGGAATCAACTTGAGATCCCCTGTCGATAGCGGCCATTACTTCGGGCGAATAAAGAGCTAGCTGCGTTGCACAAGAGCGATGTTTTCTGAAGCCATGCTGATTACGTGTCAATAGATCGTTCCCTTCGAGGTGATTCATAATGTTTGAATACAGTATATGCTCCAATACCTTCCTGCAAACCGACGTCAATGGTATAGGTCTGTAGTTAAATGGATTACTCCTACTACCCTTCTTGAACACTGGTGCGACCTGCGCAATTTTCCAATCTGTAGGTACAGATCTATCCGTGAGCGAGCGGTTGTATATGAGTGCTAAGTAGGGAGCTATAGTATTAGCGTAATCTGAAAGGAACCTAATCGCTATACAATCTGGACCTGAAGACTTGCCCGTATCAAGCTATTTGAGTTGCTTCGCAACCCCTAAGGTATTTACTTCTAAGAAACTCATGCTAGCAGATGTTCGTGTTTCAAATTCTGGAATATTCCATTTGTCTTCCCTGGTGAAGGAATTTCGGAAAACTGCATTCAATAACTCCGCTTTAGCGGCACAGTCGTCGGTAACAGTACCATCGGCACTGCGCAGCGAAGGTATTGACTGCGTCTTGCCGCTTGTGTACTTTACATACAACCAGAATTTCTTCGGATTTTCTACCAAATTTCGAGACACTGTTTCGTTGTGGAACCTATTAAAGGCATCTCACATCGAAGTACGTGCCAAATTTTGCGCGTCTGTAAATTTTAGCCCATCTTCGGGATTTCGCGTTCTTCTGAACTTCGCATGCTTTTTCCGTTGCCTCTGCAACAGCGTTCGGACCTTTTTTGTGTACCACGGGGGATCCGTTCCATCTCCTACCAATTTATGAGGTATGAACATCTCAACTGCTGTTGCTACTATATCTTTGAATTTGAGCCACATCTCGTCTACATTCGCATAGTCAGTTCGGAAGGAATGGAAATTGTCTTTTAGGAAGGCTTCTAGAGACACTTTATCCACTTTTTCAAATAAAATTATTTTACGTTTGTTTCTGATGGATTTGGAAGAAATGGTATTGAGCCTAGCTACAACGACCTTGTGATCACTAATCCCTGTATGCTCTCTATCAGCTCTGGATTGTTTGTGGCTAACAGGTCAAGTGTGTTTTCGCAACTGTTTACAATTCGCGTGGGTTCGTGGACTAACTGCTCGAAGTAATTTTCGGAGAAAGCATTTAGGACAATCTCGGAAGACGTTTTCTGCCTACCACCGGTTTTGAACAAGTATTTTTGCCAACATACCGAGGGTTGGTTGAAGTCCCCACCAACTATAACCGTATGAGTGGGGTATTTATTTGTTATGAGACTCAAACTTTCTGTGAACTGTTCCGCATCTGTATCATCGGAGTCTTGGGGTCGGTAGAAGGAGCCAATTATTAACTTAATTCGGCTGTTAAGTATAACCTCCACCCATACCAATTCGCATGGAGTATCTACTTCGACTTCACTACAAGATAAACCACTACTGACAGACACAAACACTCCACCACCAATTCTGCCTAATCTATCTTTCCTGAACACCGTCTGAGACTTCGTAAAAATTTCTGCAGAACTTATTTCAGGCTTTAGCCAGTTTTCTGTACCTATAACGATATCAGCTTCTGTGCTTTCTATTAGTGCTTGAAGCTCAGGGACTTTTCCAGCGCAACTACAACAATTTACAAGTATAATTCTGACTGTTCCTTGATCCAAGCACGTCCTGTAATTGCCATGCACCCTTTGACATTGCAGCCCACCCCGTACTTTCCCGAGGCCTCCTAACCTAAAAAACCGCCCAGTCCACGCCACACAGCCTCCGCTACCCATGTAGCCGCCAGCTGAGTGTAGTGAGCTCCTGACCTATTCAGCGGAACCCGAAACCCCACCACCCTATGGCGCAAGTCAAGGAATCTGCAGCCAACACGGTCGCAAAACCGTCTGAGCCTCTGATTCAGACCCTCCACCCGGCTCTGCACCAAAGGTCCGCAGTCGGTTCTGTCAACAATGCTGCAGATGGTGAGCTCTGCCTTCATCTCGTAAGCAAGACCAGCAGCCTTCACCAAATCAGATAGCCGCTGGAATCCAGAAAGAATTTCCTCAGATCCAAAGCGACACACGTCATTAGTGCCGACATATGCCACCACCTGCAGCTGGCTGCACCCTGTGCTCTTCATGGCATCCGGAAGTACCCTTTCCACATCAGGAATGACTCCTCCCGGAATGCACACGGAGTGCACACTAGATTTCTTCCCCTCCTTAGCCGCCGTATCCCTAAGGGGCCCCATTACGCGCCTAACATTGGAGCTCCCAACTACCAGTAAGCCCACCCTCTGCGATTGCCCGGACCTTGAAGGCTGAGAATGATCCTCTGAAACAGGGCAGGCAGCTGCATCTGGCTCAGCCAGAGACAGTGCCTGAAACCGGTTTGTCAGACACACCGTGGAGGCTTTCTGATCAGCCTCTGGGGACGCCTTTCGGTGCCTGCCACGCCTTGGAACGACCTCCCAATCAACCACAGGCGAGGGCTCAGCCCCACTGCAGGCAGCAACCGGGGCAACCACAGCGGCAGACCGATATGGGGACAGACGGGACGAGGTTGACATCCCCGTGATATCCAAGTCCGGCTCCCCACAGTGGTGCCCATTGGCAACAGCCTCAAGCTGCGCGACCGAAGTCAGCGCCGATTGCAGCTGTGAGCGAAGGGATGGATGCCAAGTCAGCCCTCATCCGAACACAGCAATCGTAGTCCCTGTCCATTCTAATCGATGTTGAACAACAGTTACTGAAACAAGAGTCCGTGCCTAGATAACGCAAGCGAAACACGCAAAGAATGTATCAACTAACCTGTACAAATGCCTAACGACTGCGCTACAATCTGCTGAATTTACGATTACAGTAACTAAAACTCGAAATTGCACCTCCTATACGAAACTCACACGCAATTTAAATAAGAATCTACCAAGTAAACACTAAAGCGCGATGCTACAGCTGTCAAATACCATAATACGCCCGAAATATATGAATTAAACAATGCAAGTACCCAAAAACACGCAAAGAAATTAATTAAACTATCTAACAAATAAGTAAGCTAGGGTTATACGACTTGCTGCTGCAGCTGCTTATCCAACGGCGGCAGGGAGCACAATGGCTGTGACCAACCGACACTGGCTGTCCATTCTTCCAACCACTTTCTTCACTCCTCAGCCACCGCATTATTTGCCTCTTTCTTCTTTTTTTTATATTCCTATATTGCTAACCCAATTCTTTCTTGGAACCTCAGTATGAAGGCATTGTTCTTCCCTCCCACTACCTCCTTGACTCTCTCATTTCACCATGGTTTCTCCTTTCACCAGTTTCTGCCACTTATCCTTCTGCATGCAACTACTGCAGCTAATACCACAGCACTTTTAAATTGTTCCCATTCCTCAACCAATTGGAGAGTATGTCATTACGAGTCTCGTGTAGCCATTTCTGAATCAAGGAAGAAATGTGATGACAGACAACTTCTTCACGGTGCTTCAACTTGCTAAGAAGTTCAAAGAAAATGAACCTTAATTAGATTTTTCAGTGATTAAGATATGTTGTGAAATCCCTGATGAGATTAAGAAGCCAAATTCTGAAATACACTCCCATCACCATTCTGTGCCAGACTGGCAACACAGACTGCACACTGTCACCTTATACCAAGGAAGGAAGAATAAAAAATGTAATTCTTCTGAGTTCATTGCATGCTGAAGTGACAATGAGCAAAGAAGGAAAGAAGAAATCTGAAACAGTAACATTCTACAGTGCAACAAAGTATGGGGTGGACGTGGTTGATCAAAAGGCCTTTAAATTTACTACGAAGATTGCATGTAGGAGATGGCCAATTCATGTCTTCAACATCGTTTTGGACTTGGTGATAATAAATACATGAGTCATTTATAAAATAGTAATGACAAGAAAATGGAAAGACAGTAGTTCACTCTGCAGCTGTTGAATCAATTCAAGGGAATGAAAGAGCTGGAAGATGAACCAACAAAGGAAGAGAGTACATGGCCAAAATTATCTAGAAAGTGAAACAAGTGCCAAATACGCTTCTGCAAAGGCAACAAGACCAGCGACAACTGCGTAAAGCACCACAAAGCTGTGCGAGGAAAAAATGTGTGATCATAGAATTCAGCTGTGCGAAATGCACACATTGATACTAAATGTGTCTTGAAGGATTTACAAATAGTTGCTATATGGAAGTCTAAAGTTTTAGGAAACTTGTTGGCATGAATTTTATTGATAATTTTGTTATTGAAATAAGTATGCAGCATGTTAAGTGTCATGATAAATAATTATTGTTATAACTCGGAGAATGGTAGAGGTTAACATATATCAAAATATATCCCTTGTTTATATAAGTCAAATGTGAAAATATTTTATCCGGACTCAAAATGACCCCAGTCTGCCATTTTAGGTATCTAAAAAACTCTGCCATTCTGATGTTAAAGGTGATGATCAATCCTGGCTGCTGTTGTTGAAGTTGTCCCAATCTTCTTTGAATCTCTGTTTTAGCTTGGAAGTGATTACATTGTTATCGAATTTCACTTTGGAACACTGCTCAGGCATTAGCTACGCTACATGGTGACGGGCCTATTTGTTCCTTACCAGTGGCTTGGCGTGTCGTACATTTTGGTAAATCAAATTTCTGAGACATTGGACCACCATTACGCAAACTGTACTTATTAGTACCTCGAATCACTGATTTCTAGGTTGTCCAAATATTGAGCTATGCAGCTCTTAAACTGGTGACACATCTGTCTGATGTATATGGCCAAGTTGAGCTACCTTTTCTTCATTGCATATTAATACTGTGCATTTGTATCTCAGGATGTATTAGGATAGCTTTACTGATTCCCTCATGGGGTTAGCAAGTCTCCTACAAGGATTAAAGAATTTTGTATTCCATTTTATGGTTATTTTATTGTCTTCTTTTGATCAAAGGTTATGCTCTAGATCTTCTCCACTACCTCAGTGTTGTTATATCAAGTTGATAGTCATCAGGTCACATTAAACAGTTTGTTGGACCTCTGCATGTAGTATGGCTCTTCAAATTTTTGCTTCTGTAATCTAATTATTAATAATATGTTAAACTGTAATAAAGTATTATAATAATTAGGTTAATGATGGTGGTGGTTACTATTATTATGTATTTCAACATGACATAATCAATCTGTTTCTGAGGTATGTATGTGATTGTAATGTTTCATCTGCTATGTCCATTTTATTTATATGATGATCTAATTTATTGGGTTTCATCCTGGTGCTACTGTTTTTTCACCTCCTTTCTAATAAGTATCTGGTGCATTAAGTTTCAGTTTTTTGCTCTTTTGCTGCCTGTTAACAAAACATTCTACATTATTTCTTTTTTAGCATGTAATTCTGCCTACATAAATGTTGTGTAATTATTAAAATAATCATAGAATGTTGTATTTTGTAGAAATATACAGCCATGTTAATAGTTTCTTTACCAGCTGTGATTTTTCTCAAGAGCAGCCTGGAAACCTGTGCACATGATGGTCTGCTAAAGAGTTTTTTGTGCAGTGTGTACTACTCTATAAGCAATGCACTATTTATTCTATAACAAGAACCCTGTATTTACACTCTTCATAGTTGTCAAGGCTGTCACATGTAGTCTGAACTCATTTACCCACAATTCTTATCTGCAAGTACATTCTTGAAGAAAAAGAAATTCAAATTTATAGGTGTAGTGTAGTGACTGAACAGGACAAAAGTACTTAACATTAAATAGGTTGTAGTGCATGCCAGAAAGATAGATCAGAAGACAAACTAGAATGCAGCAAAAGATGTTAAAACATGGTAGTTATCTGGAAACAGAGATTACCAAAAGAAGCACCAGAGCAGATGACAAGTGACACTGCAAAGTATGCTGTGAATTTAATTCTTCGTTTTGAATGACATCTAGGCAGTTTGTTAGCTATTAATCTGTAAGGACAGGAAAAATAAAACATTGACTTATAGCAAGCTGAGAATACCTTGGTGAGGTTAACTATGTATTTCTGGCTAGAAAAATGCATATACGGATTCTCATACTACATGTATTGTGAAGTATTTGAGTGTATTCTGCAATCAAATATTTGTTTTACATTGTTAGCCATTTTACTCTCTTTAGGATGGTTGTAAGAGTATAAATGCCGTCTGTATACAGCCTAGAAGTTTTTATTTGCTAAGCCACAGTCATGTTGGCATGAGTGACAGGCAATCTATTAGAACTGTTCAGAAATCTGCCATATATATCTAAACTTCATGTGAAAGCACATATTGGTAAACAACCATATAAATACTTAATGAAATGCTGTACACATGCCCCATTACAAAGTGATACGTTTTAACTGGTAATTCTAATAAAATGCAGACATTTTTTCCCTACCAAAATTTCACTCCTGCCTCTTCTGATCAGAATTTCCACCTGCTAAAGTTATTTGCAGTCTTTGTACAAATTTGTATCTATTGCTCATAACTTTTGTGTATCAACATTTGTTTCATTATTGGGCTGAGTGATACCTACCCCACTTAGATTAGTTAACACATTAACTTATCTTTCAGTTTCCTGATGCAGTTTCACTGCATGCAAAAAAATTCTTAGTTCACAAAGCGAATTACACTTTTTTTAATAATGAGTGTCATTGTTGCATAGATGTTCACACACTGTATCATTCATAGATTTTTTTTTGATAGATCCCACTTTGAAGGGAACTTACAGAGATGCGAAATAAATCTGTATGCTGCCTTAACAATTAACTACCAGCACAGAATGTTTCATTCTTTGTAACTAAGTGAGGGAGTTTATTTTTCAAACCATGGAAAAACCAAGATGGAATGTAACAATATTATGAAAAGGAAAAGTTGCTACTCACCAGATAGCGGAGATGCTGAGTCGCAAATAGGCACAACAAAAAGACTGTCACAAATAAACAAAGCTTTCAGCAATTAAGGCTTTTGTCAACAATAAAAATCACACACACACACACACACACACACACACACACACACACACACACACACACAGTCTCAGGCAATTGAAACCACACTCAACACTCAATGTGGCTTCAGTTGCCTGAGACTGTGGTTGTGTGTATGAGTTGCATTTGAGTTGCGTCTGGAACTCAGAGTTTTCTTTCCTATACTTATTAATGATTGGAAAAGCATATTTTACTCGGTGAACAGTTTTACGAAAAATTCGCTTTTGTTTCACTGAGTATATCTATCTTTGTTGTAATGATCAATTTTTATATACTGCTGCTCTTGAAACTGGACTGAAAATTTTTGCAGAGAGATCTCAGTTACTGTGGACAGTATTCATTTAGGGAGAATAATAAAGTTGGAATGAAAGAATCATAATAAAAGAAAGGAAAAGTGAAAAATGAAATGTTTGGACCACAGTTTGGAATGTTAGAAAAGGACACAAAATAACAATTTTGTGAAAACTTGGATGCCGGAAGAAATATTGGGTAATTTGGAAAAGTCTAGAGTACTCGGCTACTTTCGTTCTGTAAGATCACCATATGTAGTGAATCTGTGTGCTTTACTTATTGTAGTATATCTCATTGAAGGAATCTTACTCACTGAAGTTTAAGACACTAGCCATACTGATGAAGCAATTGTGTTTTTCAAATTTTTTGAACTGGAAGAATATTTCATGCTGATATCAGATGAGTCATATAATATTAATCAATACCATCCTTACTGAAACTGTAGATAAGGCATAAACAGCTTTAATGAAACAATCTTTCTAATCATCACCGGACAAAATAAGTGACCAAGGTAATGGAAAGGTAAAGCACCATTTGTGAATAGTATGAATAATGTATGTACCTGTAATGATGAGTGAGAGGGTGCAGAATACAGTAGTTGAGAATTAATGTCAAAAGAAACAATATTATGTCCCTTATCTCAAAGTCCACCCTCTCCAACTTAAATTTTATCTTCCTCTTTCTGCCATACTCTCATTAGCTTTCTATGCATAAGTTACTACACAGTACAGTGCACAAGGTTCCATGTCTATCTCCAGCCACTGTTGTGATAATATTCATTCATTCATTCATACGTTTTCAAAGAAACTGATGATGATGAAGTCCCATACTCCTTGTCAATGCGGGGGAGACCCGCACCACCGTTCTAGACAAGGTCCTAGTGGAGGTGGTTTGCTGTTGCCTCCCTTAGACCATAATGGGGATGAATGATGATGATGAAGACAACACAACACCCAGTCACCTCGAGGCAGATGAAAATCCCTGACCCCAAAGGGAATCAAACCTGGACCCCGCATTCAGAAAGCAAGAACGCTGCCACGAGCTGCAGACTCAAAGAAATTACTCTTTTGCAATTTGTTGCCCTCTGTTATTGACTTGCCTCGAGCTTCTCCTCCCTCTCCCCTCCCCCCTTTTGTTCTCGTTCTCCTCCTCCTTCTCTGGACGTAACCTCTTTGCTATGTCAATTTTAATCTTTAAAGTCTATGCAGTTGACTTATACTTGTGCACCCCATTCAAATCTTTCTGGAAATAATGCTTTATGTAGGATCTTGATGGTAACTTAGTGCTCATTCTCCTCCTCCTTTTTTACTGCCTGTGTTAATTATGGTTCCAAATGATCAGTAGTCATCTACTGTCTCTGTCCAGTCTCTCAATTTTTAATGAGACATATTCATTTAATTTCCTTCATTGCTTGTGCGGTGACAATTTTTGTATCAGTATTGTTTCTTTCTAGTTTGTTATACAGTGTTCCTTGTTGTAATAGTCAGATTGGTAGAAGTACACCCCATCTTACAACTCAACCTAAGGGCCATTGCTGTTACAGTATATATTGTGTGTAATGCATGTTGCTGTTGCATGTAATATAACGAAGTATGTGCCGCAGGCTGAAATAATTTGATGTATGCAATGTTTGTATTGTTTGCTAAATCAATAGTAATTTTTTATGGTGTTACTGAGTTGGAGCAGTAGTTGGAATGAATAGAACAAAAACTCCTGTTAGTTTAATTTTGTGGCTGACATAGCACTCGGAACAAATAAATGTGGTATGTATATATGTATGTTCGTCTACATGTCCGTCTGCCAGTACAAAGGTAACATGTTCAATCATTGTAGCAGCATGGACAAAAAAGTACTATTTGAGATAATGAAAGACAATAGTCAAACTGCTCAGGTTTCCAGACTGCCTAAATCACTAGCTGCAGTATTTATTATTCCCTTGCATGATGAGCTGTTTTTGTCTCAGTCGTGCGAGTCCTGGACGAGAGAAGGCTCCGGAACTACAACCTCACATTGGCCCGAGGTTTGCTGCCAAAGGAAGGTTAGCTATGTTATGTCTTCAAAAATGCATTTTTGTTAACTACTTGTTATAGTAGTATGAAAGATTAATAGCACCTCATTTAGTTTTTATTGAAGTAAATCTTTTTAACAGACAAATATGAGGAGAGCCAAACAGGATGGGACAAGGTACAGTAAACATAGCTGAATACAGATAAGAATAATGATTTAACAAATGTATTAATTTACAGTCAGTATCCAAGGAAACAAAAATGGATAACTTTGTACATTCAAACTAGATGGAAGTTTCTTGTTTCATTTAAAATGTTTTGTAATTTAAAAAGTGAGTGTGTCCTCTCTCTCTCTCTCTCTCTCTCTCTCTCTCTCTCTGTGTGTGTGTGTGTGTGTGTGTGTGTGTGTGTGTGTGTGTGGGGGGGGGGGGGGGGGTTAGTTAACATGAACATAATGTGTTCTGAAAGATCTAAGTGGAAGGCCCCTGGAGTAGATGATATTCCTTCAGATTTAGATCCTTTGGAGAACCAAGCATTACAAAGTTATTCCACCTAATATGCAAGATGTACGAAAGAAGGGAAATACTCTGACCTAAAGAAGAATAAAGTATTCCAATTCCAAAGAAGGCAGGTGCAACTATTGTGAATACTTCCAAGCAATCAGTTTAATAAGTCACAGTTGCAAAATACTGATACTAATTATTTACAGACTGGAAAGACTTATAGAAGCTGGCCTTGGGGAAAATCATTTAGGGTTCTGGAGGAATTTAGAAACGTGTGAGGCAATACTGATCTAGGTCTTACCTAAGAGATGAGTCAAAGAGAACCACACCTATGTTTGTAGATTTAGAGAAAGTTTAGACACTCTTTGAAATTTGAAAGAGATAAAATAAGGAGAGGAAAGCTTCTTGACAACTTGTTCAAAAATCAGCCTGCAGTTAAATGAGTCAGAGGACATGTAAGTCAAGCGGTAATTGAGAAGGGATTGAGGCAGGGTTGTAGCATATCCCCTATGTTATTCAGTAAGTACATTGAGCTAACTGTGAAGGGGACCAAGGAGAAATTTGCAGTGGGAATTTAAGTTCAGAAAGAAGAAATAAAAACTTTGTAGTTTGCCGATGACATAGTAATTATGTCAGACAGCAAAGGACTTGGAAGAGCAGTGGAACTCAATGGAAAGTGGCTTGAAAAAAGGATATAAAATCCACATTAATAAGTGTAATGGAATGTAATCAAATTAAATCAGCTGGTTTTGGTGAAACTGAATTAGAAACTGTGACACTAAATATGGGTGATGAATTTTGTTATTTGGGCAGCAAAATTGCTAATATTGCTTAAGTAGAGAAGGTATCAATTGCAGACAGGCAATAGGAAGAAAAGCATTAAAAAAAAAAGAATTTGTTAACATCAAATGCAAATTTCAGTGTTAGGAAGAATTTTCAGAGGATATTTGTCTGGGGCGAGTGTTGTGCAAAAGTGAAATGTGAACATGAGCTTTATGGCCAGGAAGAAAACTGAAGATTTTGAAATGTCGTGCTGTAGCTGAAGGCTGGAAATTGGATGAGTGGATTGAATAAGTGTTGAGAAGAGACTAAATCAAATTGGAGAGAAAAGAGGAGACCAGTTGATAGGACACGTCGTGGGCACAAAGGAACAAGCCGGCAAGTGTGTGTGTGTTTTTTGTTTTGGTGGGGAGGGGGGGGGGGGTTAAAATTGCAGAGTGAGACCAAGAGATGATTTCAGTCAGCAGATTCAAATGTATATGGGTTGCAGTAGCTATACAGAGACAAACAAGTTTGCATAGGATAGAATAGGGTGGAGAGGTGCTTCAAACCAGTCTTTGAACTGAAACCCCAGCAGTAACAAGAACAGTGAGTTCTAGGAACACAATATATCATAAGCATCTGAAAAAGAATTATTTATACTGACTTCATAACTACAGATAATTGCTATTT